>NC_086236.1:73776479-73778979 GCF_036321145.2 Pelmatolapia mariae
ATTTTTGCTCTGACGTTTCCTGCATTTCATAAATCAGCTGCTGCGTGTGTTACAAATATCAGGTAAAGTTTGAGCTCCTAAAAACTTTCTGTGTGGAGTTTGACTGACAGTGAAGGCGACGTTACAGAGACACTGTGTGTGCTGAATGTGGCGATACATTAAAAAGAAAGAGTGAAGCGGGTCAAAGGTCATTTTTGACTCCAGGGGTCTCTGCGAGCTGCAGCTCATTAAAACAGACTGAGCAGAGACAGTGACAGGTTCACTGAAAGACAGAAACGATGTGGAGCTGAGGTTTGTTTTATCTCGAGGACGGCGAGAAGCCCATCATGACATCACCTCATGTGTGACTTCTAACCATGTAATGCTCGTCGTGCAGTGAGCTGCAGGAATTTATGAAGAACACGTCCAAATGCAGTAATCACGAGAGAGACAATGATTCAAAAAGTGTGACCAAAACTGAATTGAGTGTCTCTGAGCTGTGACAGTCTGCTCACAGCTTTTTATTTGACTTTTTACATTTGCCTTTTATTTATGGCTTTATTTATATCTGATTTATTTTCATTGTTTAGGTTAGTTGTACAGCACTTTGTGTCAGCCGTGTTGTTTTATGAATAAATATGGAAGGATGATGTAACAGCGATGCTGACTGTTTTTGTGGGTGGAGCTGAACAGCTCAGAAGAAAGCATCGTCTACCTGAAAGACAAATTAAAGGCATAAACACACATAATAAGACATACAGTTGGTAAATTACGTTGACTGTATTTAGAGGAAGCAGATGTTTACTGTAACAGGTCATATGGTTACTGGTTTTTCTTATTAATTAATATGAATGTTCTGAATTCTTCTTCACAAAAAGGCTTATTCCTGCAGTCAGCTGAGACTGAAGAAGTCACTTGGATGAGTGACGAGTGACGAAACGTTTCTCCCACAAAACGCTACGTCCAGATGAACAGAATCAACTTTTGGAGATTATTCCTGTTTGTTTCTTTCACAATAACAGCCCCACACATGTGCACAGTATGATTGCTGTACAAATGACTCACAGAAGGCCATCAAAGAAATTTATGACAGATTCTAGTTTACTCCTTATGAACTAAGAGTTAATTTAGTAATCCCAGTTTAATTCAGTTTTATTCTAGCTGCCAGCAACAGTCGCCTCAGTGTACTTTATAATGTGAGACCATCTTCAACAGATGAATGAAAAAAACCAGCAAACGTATATATAATGTTCATTTTGTTACTACACTGACATGAACACAGCACACAGTATTTCAGTTATTCTGCTCCAACCCCAGGAACATGATTCTTTGTAAACTGTGGAGGTGACAGGAAGTACAAACATTTTCACACAGATGTGCCAGCTGTGTTAACTCCTCCATGTTCACAGTGTCCACTAGCTTTCACGCACCTACACCCACACCCACACCTACATATACATGTGTTTTATGGGGATGCACCCTCACTGAGCGAGGCTCACAGGAGGAGCTGAACACTGTGACAACAGGGAAGTAGTTTCTCTTGTAACTTTAATTTATTATTAAAGATAAGCTGTTTGCTCAAAGAAACACAGATCTGTGTTGTTGTCATCCAGGCTGACGTTTGGGGCTTCTGGTTGGAGCTATTTTCAGTTAAGCATGTAACTGTAGGGTGCAGCTATGGTCGTAGCTTTTAATCCACACCAATCAAACAGTGACTGGAATCACTGAACTGGAAGCAGGGTGCTTCCTGAGCATCCTCTGTTTTTTGGGATTTCTCTAGTCATCCAGTACTTTAGGATGTTACTGTGCGTTGATCAGCAGGCATCTGTGTCTGTGTGAGAATGATAACTGCAGCCAGGTATCATGGCGGCAAAAAGGAAGTGAGATGTAGAGCCAGATCGTTGGTTTCAGAAATGTGATTTCAGACTTGTTTAGATGCTTTGGGCTGGTTTTGGACTTGTCTTCAGACATTTTTATTCTTTTGTGTTCTTTAAAACAGAACTTAAAGTTATTCTGTAAATGGTGTAGTCCCAGTTTGGCCTTCACGATGGTTCGGACTGGTGGAAGGCTTGGTGTAGGTCAGTCTGTGTGGTGCAGGGCGTTTGTTCTCCAGCAGCATGGTGTTGAGTGAAGAATTCTCCTTCGTGGTTTGAGTGATAAGAATCTTAATAGCTCTATAAAAAGACTCATAAGCAGCCTTTGATTGGTCTATTATAAACTCCACTGATTGGTAGAACATGATCTTCTCCACAGAAAGAACAGATCTGTGTCCTGTTTCTGAAACATCCTTCCTTCCATCGTTCCTCAGGGCTGTAACCTGAGCCAGCTGTGTAAGGAGAATATCTTATATTTTTATTAGAGGATAAGTGTAACTTCCTCCTGTGAAGTGCTTCGGATACCAAAACCTCACTCTGCCCGGGGTTAATCAGATCAACCCGAGTGCTGCTGATGGGATAATGGAGGGAGGTGATGGGGTGATTGGTTGGGAGTCGAGGTGGAGATACGATCACTCTGTCCTGAC